>NC_057797.1:440294550-440297262 GCF_018294505.1 Triticum aestivum
GCTAGTCCTCCGAGAGCCTGCTGTCCGAGATGTAGTTCACCATAAGAGCCACCTCTTCGTGAGGCATGTCCTTGGTGCACATCCGACTCGGGTCGCGGCCCCCGCTCATCTGGCATATCATGTGAGGGCAGCCTTGGAGTGGGAGAACTCGACGCGAGACGAAGGCGGCCAGCAGGTCCAGACCAGTCAGACCCTCCGACTGCGTCAGCACTCGTAGTCGCGTGATGGCGCCGGCTCCAGCAGGCGTCAGGGACCTGGCCTGGTACGACCAGTTGGGCAGTCTGCCAGCCGGCGGGCCGGCTTCGAAAGCCGGCAGATTGACCCAGTCGCCCCTCGTGGTGACGTTCCTGACGTAGAAGTAGGACCTCTGCCACATCTTCACCGACTTCAACAGCGAGATGGAGGGGAAGTGGTTGTCGGCTCCTGTCCTTCGCACGGCGATGAAGGCGCCGCACTGAGCCAGTACGCCCGCGGCCTGGGTGCCGAGCTTGGAGAAGAAGAACTCCCCCCAGAGCTCGAGGGTGGGGAGGACTCCGAAGTCGGACAACAACACCACTGTGTTGGGGGTGAGGTGGTGTGGCTGGAGGCCATAGAACTCCATGAACGACCGGAAAAAGCTGCTCGCCGGCAGCCCCAGCCCGCGCAGGCAGTGCGAGCGGAAGATGACCCGCTCGCCCTCCTGCAGGGCAGGGGAAATCTCCCCCTCCGGCACGAGACGCGCCTGCACGCGGTCCTCGGAGGAACTCGATGTGGTTTTCATGGACTTAGGAACAGTCCCAGGTGCCGGAGCGCACCGGCGAAGGCGCGGCAGCAGAGGAAGACCTCATCACGAGCTGTCGCTGCGGTGATCACCGGAGCCTGGGCGTGCGGCGGAGCGAAGAAGAGAAGAGGAAGCAGGAGAGCGAGGAGCTGCGAGGAGGAAGAAAGCAAGGGGTAGTGGGAAGGAGGGGCGCGCGTGCCCCCCTCTTCCCCCTACTTATAGCCCCATGGGCTGCGAAGCCGAGGGGGCGGACGTGGGGATTTACTGCGCCCGCAACCCCACGACCCCCACGATCCACATAAAGTTACTGCGCGCAGTAACTTCACGGGAATTCCAACCGTCCACCGGGGCCGCAGCGGATCCGCTCGGGTACCGAGGCGCGGTAGTGGTGGGCCCCGCACATGGGTCTGTCCCGTCACGCGCGTGGGCTGGCAGGACGGCCTGGCCACGTGCCCTCGTGTGACAGGCCAAGAACGGGCGGCAGCCTGGAAGCTTAGCTAGCACGCCACTTGAAATCCCGCCGCGATGTTCAAACTACTGAGAAAGTCGAAATTGAGTGAGTCCGAGTTGGGCGAGTCCGAATCCTTCTAGTCAGCTCGGCAGAAGTCAAACAAGACCATGTGTTGAGCACCCCGAAAGAGAAACCGCTGAGGCTTCTCGGCCGATCGTCCGCGGCGCCGATCGTCCAGCTTCGGGGACAACTGTCAGAGTAATGGGCCACGGGTAGGCCAACCCGAGCCCCATAACCTTTCAAGACATCGGGGCAGGCTGCGCCCCTCAAGACCACAGGGCGAAGAGCCGCCTCCTGGGGAGTCTACGGCAAGGCGGCCGACTGCCCGCTCATGGCCGAGTCCTAGTGGCGACTTCCAGAGAAGCCGGCTTTGGGGAGTCGGCCAGCGACTCCAACAAACCGTGACCTCATCGAAGGGGACCGGGCCAGGGCGTGGCTACAATGAAGCCCACTCCCCGCCCCTTACCAAGGGTAGGCATGGCTACAACATGCCGTACCTGGGAAGATCTGCCCGCGGCGTGGCACTGTTGCCCGGCCAGCCCTGACATCAGTACCACTGTGTCACGACCGGTTTTCCAATAAAAATATTTATTGAGAAACTAATCTTTTGAGTCCAGTATGAGAGAAATTCTCCTCACTGGTAGACAAATTCTTGATACAATAAGCCAGTAGCATAAAATATATTACAGGGTCGAACTACGGTTGCTCAACCAAATTATTACAAGCACGCCAATAAATATACATAATGGCGGACATGACACAGTGGTGTGGAGGCATACTACTGACTCGAGGATAGGGCGGTGGTGGAGAAACACAGCGGGGAGAGAGATACAAGTCTCTAAAACTGTCATCTCATCGAGCGTCGAGGTGAGGCTCGATGAATTTATTTGGTAGCGGAAGCGGATATAATACAGTGACCAAATCCAGGGTCGTACGAGACTGACTGGGACTCCTCTAGGCGTCGGACTCGCTATCAAATTCTTCATCCATGAGATCGCCTTCGTCAGCATCTGGCCAAATCAACAAGCCAGTGAGTACTTTGAAAGTACTCGCAAGACAGTTCGGACGTAAGATATAACAAATGCATGCATGAATGCGTCATGATTAATTCACCAATGTACGTTCAAAAAATAGCATAACGAGGTAAGTAAAAGGGAAATGGCGGTAGTCCGCCTGAAATCCCACAAAACATAAATGAAGACCGATCGGGTGTCTGAAGCGATGCCTCGAAAGGTGAACAAATAAATATAAGGAAATGATGCCACAGTCGGGCGTCTTAGCGACACCACATAAAGGGCTTTAAAAGAAATGCCACAGTCGGACGTCGGGGCGACATCACAGAAAGGGCTTTAAAAGAAATGCCACAGTCGGGCGTCTTAGCGACACCACATAAAGGGCTTTAAAAGAAATGCCACAATCGGACGTCGGCGCGACATCACAG
>NC_057797.1:440665752-440683155 GCF_018294505.1 Triticum aestivum
AGTCAACTAAAGTGTGGCTTAATCGGAGCAGAGCAGCAGCACGAGCGAGGGGGAGAGCATCAGCAGCAGCTGGGCGAGCGAGTGATCGAGCGAGAGCCGGAGTAGCAGCAGCAGATCCGGCTGGTATGGACGCCGCCGCCGAAGGGGCCTCGCACTGGGGGAGAGCCACCATGGAGATGTCGCCTGCGGCGCCGGCTTCAAGGTAGCCGCTCCATGGGGGTGCGGGATGGAGCACCGTTGGCACCGGGAGGTCGAGTTAAGGAGAAGGTGCAATGCGATGAGTGTACAACCTCTTTGGTGGCGCCGAGTAGGCCTTGGCTTTGTCCGAGGAGTCGGTGAGGATGCTGCGGTTCCGGTGGAGTAGGTTAAGGCGGCGCTGCGGGGATGGAGCAGCCGCGATAGACTAGGTGATCATCGGAGCAGCTCCTTGGAGGTGGAGGACGGGGCGGCTGAACCAGCGGTACGGCGAGATGGATGATGGATCCTCATCCGGGGAGGTGGACGAGGGACGTCGAGCTGTTGCGCTGGACAACGTCGTCGGGGAAGAGGCTCCGGCTGGGCAGCGGTGACGTGGCGGATGGAGGAGGGTGGGGTTTCGCGGCTGGAGCAGAGAGGTTATGGCGGCCTGGGATTTCGAATGGCGAAAAGGGGGCGATGGGAGGGGGTGAAGCATGACTTAGGAACGCGCTTGTCCAAAATGTAGGGTGTGTTACAAAAGTACCCCCCACCGATTTGAACTAGCAGCCCTTTCGGCTCAAGGTTAGAAGGGGAATTTCGCGTGTCGTGATTTGGCAGCTGGAGGGAGTTTGCGCGCGTGTTGTAATTTCGGGATAGCAAGGCGCGGGTTGTGAAGGCGCCAGTTTTGGAAGCACGATATCTGAATTTTTGGGATATAACAAGACGCGGGTTGAACTTTAGGGACAAGCCTAACGTGTAGTAATATTGTACTTGTACGTACCAAATCAATTCGCACTTCCCTCAACCAAAAAGAAAACAAAAAAAAATAAAACTATTCACACCACACAAAGAGAGAGTCTTGCCCCATTTTACTATACAAATGCTATTCAAAGCTACTCCCTCCTTCCATCTATATAGGTCCTAATGCATTTTTCGATGCTAACTTTGACCAAATATTAGAGCAATGATATATGACATGCAACTTACACAAAGCACACCGTTAAATTCGTCTGTGAAAGGTTCTTTCAATGATATAATTTTCACATTGTGCATGTCATGTACTATTAATCTTGTCAATAGTCAAAGGCAGTCTTAAAAATCTCATTACGCCCTATATAGATGGAAGGAAGGAGTATGAATCCATGTTATGTCCGATTAAATTTTTTCGCTTGCTGTTAGGGACAAGCCTAACATGAGGTATGGATCTATACTACCGCTGCAATTCGAACTAAATTTGAATTGATTTCTCTATTTCAATAAGAATCTACAATCATGATTGTTGCCAACTTCAACCATCATAGTTTCCTTGCAATCCGCCAGATATAAATCAGACGGCCTATAATGCAAGATGGCAGGCACACCATCATCAACAACTCCGTTTTTTATAAGAGTAGAGATAAAACATATTAAATGTAGTATACCATGTTCATAACCACACCATGTGTATCACCGTTATATATATTCACACATCCATCGGTCTGAAACACTATGATAAATTCTTCAAATATCTGAATTCGCTTTTTATAATGAAGTATATATGATCTATATTCGTCTTTTACACCCACACAACCCTCTTATCTTTGTAGCTAGCGCTAACTTTCTCTTGTGCATGCACACGCCCGCATCCCTCTCACCCTCCCTCGGCATTCTCTAGCTCCATTGCGCAAATTCGTCTTTTCACTTTAGGTCGTTCACCCACGATGTCTGTAGGCCCCCAGCTCCTTCTTTACAGCACATATCGATCGATATGCCTCTCTAGCCAGGTGTGCCTAGCACAAACAAAAGCTTCCCCTCTTCTCTTGCCACCGTCCATGCCTCACTCCCACCACTCTTTTCATCGTTATCGTACTCGCACACTCCTCCCCCTCGACATAGTATGCCTCTCGTACCACCTCCTACATGCATCCCTCTCTCTCTATCCTTCTCCTCATGACTCATTTGCTTCTAACACACACATGCATGTATATCGATCAATCTCCCAACATATACCTAGATCGACTTTAACTACCCCCGCATTGATCGACGTACCTCACAAGTTATGTCTCTCCTTTATCTTACAAAGGGTGATTGATCTTCCTATGTAGTTACGTCTGCTTACCACAGCCACATCGTCCCCCCTCATCATTCATGCATGCCTCCTAACCCGTCTCTCACACGCATGTGCACAGACAACAAGCAGCCATCTACTCTCTTATTGATATTGCGGGCGTGCCCTACGTTTGTCTAGCAAGCCTATCCCACCATTTGTTAGAACCAACTCCACTACCACCCCCTCCAACACTCTAGCTCTGCCTCTCTCCCAACCTTATTCATCTCCTGCACATATGCATGGATGTCGATCGATCTCCCTTAATACATGAGGCAGATCGATCTCCTTAATACATGAGGTAGGCCTCTCTCCTCCTCCACACATATACCAGCCATTGTACCTCTATAGTTAATTGGGCCTCCCTCTTCCCCCACCACACACCGATAGTCGAGCGCTGCAGGTAGGTATCCATGCCACAGAGACAAACTGCACATGTCCTATCTCACGTTCCAGTAGGCCAACCACTCTATATCTTTGACGTGGGCACACACAAATTCGATGGCACTCTTTATCGAGCGCGCGCGCACACACACACACATCATCCCTCTCTTCGATTCTATGGACACCTCAAGCCGATGATACATCCACTCTCTTCTTGTGGATCGCCCCCTCTATGTATATGTTATATCCAGGACTCTATTTCACACACATTGCGTATGTTAAATTTTTTGATTGACCCCCCCCCAAAAAAACTCTGAAGAACCCACACACTATATCTCTCTAGGTTTGTATCTCTCTCACACAACCCCACGCAGGTGGTGTACGTATACAAGAAGAGAATAGGTGCACCGTGCACGTACTCACGCTTCGTGCCCGGCCACACCCACGCAGGTACACGGTGGAGCTCATTTCTTTATGAAATGGCAGCCCACGTGCTAATTTGAACGCTTGTAGCGGTTGTTTACCTAGGGAGGTCGTGTACCACGCGTGCACGAAACAAAGTTCGACTTGACGCGTTACCGCGTTATTTTAAAATAAAGTTATAGCGCTCAATGGCACGTACACAGAATATAAAACGATTTTATGGAGGAAAAGGTAGTCCGCTCTTCAGAGTATCTCACACAAGGCTCCGATGGCCTCTCTCTCTCTCTCTCACCGTTTGTCACTGATCCGGCCGCATCCCGTCCGCCGGGGGAAAGGGAGTGTGGTGGCCTCTCTCTCTCTCACCGTTGGTCACTGATCCGGACGCATCCCGTCCGCCAGGGGAAAGGGAGTAAGTGCATCGTTTCTCTGTTCGACGGCACCGAGGCAGCACGTCCCGATCTGCGGTACACGCCATTCTCTCTTACCAAGCTCTGGCGCGGCAGGGCCTACGCCACCTGCTCGCAGATTCTGCCCGCCGCCGCTCACCTAGTTACATCCCGACGACCTCCAGGTATCCCCTCCGGCCTTGCTCCACTGCCCGTTTTCCCACGTCACTGTATGTGGATCTTCCATAGTTCTTTGCCCAAAACATCGCTCGCCTGGCGTACTTTCCATATTGCATTCTCGTCCTCACACCGTTTTAGACAAACACAACCGTGTTGGTTTCTTCCCTTAGGACAAGGAATATGCTTCTTTTTTGTCGTCGCATGTGTCATCAACTGTTATTGGCCAGTAATTGTTTCCTTTCTACCTCTTTTTTGCAAACAGGGCTATCCATTTCACGTCATTGCTATTGCGACCTTTTGGTGAACTACACAAATCACTTTTTTCTTAAGAGTGTTTTGTGCAGTTGTACTAAAATGTCACACGGGCAACGTCTCGACATTTCAGTGCGACTGCACAAAGGGAGATTGGTTTTTCTCTATCCTCCTCATCCAACTCCGAGCCTAATCTTCTCCAACTAGTTAGTCTTAAGAGAGACTGCAAAGGGGACCAACTTCTATTTGTGTGTTTATTGTTTCATCAGTAGTCCTCTATTATCGTAATCACACTTGATATCATTGGAATAGGGACGCTCAGCTCTATTTTAGTGGAACTGCACAAAATGATCGGAATGTTGCATGCTCCAGATAGCTACTTTTTTCCCAACATGCCTTGTTGATTTAGACAGAGCTGGGGGGACGTTGCTGCCAATGAAAGCATGGATCAATTTTAATTTAACACCTTCTCACAACTTTGTCTTCAGTTGTGATGTAATTATTAGCTCTGATCTGCTAATAATTAACATGCATTAGCAAGGAAGTTAGTTTTTTATTGTTTCCGAAAGAGCATCGATGGCAAGACACACGAAACAAAAGCTGAAATCTCACACCATTGTACAATTTCATGTCGCTGGAAAATTATTTGTATAGTACGTCCATTATGTAAACAAATGATGAAAGCTTGATAGCATTGCCAGAAGCCTCTTCATCATCCGGGTCCATGTGCCATGCACAAAATTATAATCCTTTGTTCCTAAATATTTGTCTTTTTACAAATTTCAAACGGGCATATTTTAGAGTGTAGATTCACTCATTTTGCTTCGTATGTGTACTCCCTCCGTTCCTAAATATTCTATCCGTCTTAACAGAGATTTCAACAAGTGACTACATACGGAGCAAAATGAGTGAATCTACACTCAAAAATAAGTCTATATACATCCGTATGTGACAGTCCATTTGAAATCTCTAAAAAGACAAATATTTGAGACAGAGAGAGTATTCACTCGTTGAAATCTCTAGAAAGACAAATATTCCGGAGTATATTTAAGAACCGAGGGGGTAGTGCACAACCGCATGGGAGACTCAGCCCGGTCGTTGCGCCGCATTAATAGTGAGTAATGAGCAGTCAAATCATAAGCCCCACCTTTCCCACTGTAAGTTGCTCTGAAGAAGCAACCATCAATACTGTCTTCTTTGAATCCGCTCATACTACTCCATTCGTCACTGTTTATACAGCACGCTTCAGAAAAAGAAAAAAAATCTATGGGACCAAGGCGACTAGCGATCAGCCTGAAAAATAGCATTGGTAGTTATAGCACGGCGTCTATTACTAGAGGGAATAATGCGTACACACATGCATGCAGTGCTTCCACCCTGGGTACACACATGCATGCACTCTGTAGTAGTACTGTACATGGAGAGAAAATTGTGGACTTGATTGCGGTTACCATGCTCTAATTAATTGAGCATTATACCAAACGCGTCTAAAGTCTCTCTGGTGGTGGAAATGCATTGAGACAAATGCATCATAATGAAGCGCGCCCTGTAAACTGTGACAGAGGGTGGAGTAGTATGAAGGTGCAAAACCAAGTACGCGTACTACTTCGGTTGGCTCTTCGCCCCTTCGTGAAGTCGAACAATGATGGTACTCCGCATGTTGGGTACTACAGTGTATGCCTCTGACAATCTGACACCGAATGGACTGATTTATGTCCATCGAGGGTAGGTTGCATTAGTCAAAAGGCGTAAGCGAGCTTCACCTTGTCCTGCAAGCTTCTCCTCGTTTTGCGAGTTGACGGGTCACACCAAAAAGTAGTGCTAGTCCATACTCCCTCCTTTCCGGTTAATATGGCTTAATATTTTTGCGGGTAAATGAGAGAGCTTTATTCATATATAAGCATTCTTAGGACGATCAGCCAAGACACTGGTCACTAGGAAGCGAGGTACCCTGCAACAAAAGAAGTAGGAAGTGAGGTGTTTCATCAAGCCAGCTCTTGGCCACATTCAAAGTGCAGCAAGCACGGTTCGCACGAAGATGCGCCGCAAGGTTTGCTGACCTGTTTACATGCTGAATAACAAAAAAAGAGGAAATATTACTGAGCGCTACTATTTGTAACGGGATATGATCCAGAATTAAGCGAGAATTGTGGCGAGTGTTCCATGCAATCAACTTCCATTATCACATGCGAGAACCCTCAAAGAGAACCAAATGTGTTGAGGATTGCTTTATCACATTTTAAAATTATAATAAGAGTGCAGACGCTCCTCCATCCGGTTCCTAGTACTAGTATATTACGTACCTTTATGGACTATAGTAGTAGTACTAGTAAGGCCTCCTTTGGTTTGTAGGATTTTTGTAGGAATTCTATAGGATAGGATTTGCAAAGGAAAAATTCCTTTGAAGCCCTTTGGTTTGTAGGAATGGATTACTATTCCTATGTAGGATAGGAATAAATCCTTCACGTTTTGGAGGAAAAAACATTAGCCTAGACTCAATGGAAAAAATCCTATCCTATGCACCAAATGACATATCTTTCTCTATAGGAATTGACATGCATGTCATCTCACTTCCTATGATTTTCCTATTCCTATAAAATTCCTATCCTATGAACCAAAGAAGGCCTAAACTTTGTGCTTGGATGTTCGGGAAGTCAAACAATAATAGCACTAGTAGTATAGTGTATGCTTCTGGCAATCTGACACCGAATTAACTGTTGCACGTCCACTGCCTGAGTGAGGGAGAGCTTGCAATAGTCAAAAGTTTCTCCTTGTCCTGCGAGCCACCGCGCGCAAGCTTCTCCCGCCCTCCAACCTTCTCCTCGTTCGGCAAGTTGACGGGACACAGCAAAGTAATGCTAGTCCATGTTGCGTCCTCTCCGGTTAATATGGCTTAATTTTAAACAAGATAAATACACTGTCTGTCATTGTATATTTGTAAAAATACGGTCAGTGGACTTCATAATACGCTCATTGCGCTCAATATATATATTTTCTGGTGTTCATACGGTCACTAGCTCACCCTGACTGAGTATGTGTGTGCATGCATGTGTAGGTTGAGCACTTGAGCGTGACCGTGTGTGTTCCGTCGTGTGCTCGGACATGCATGCATTAGGGCGTCGTGCGTATTTTTGCATCCATGTGTACGTGTGACTGTTGCATACACGTAGGGGGAGTACGTGTTGGGGCCACTAAGGAGCAGTCAAATCACACAGTAAGTTAGTCAAAAGAAGCAACCATCATTTCACTCTTGAATGACACGTACGCAATATAAAATGGTAGATATGGAGAGAAATAGAAAACCACTATATATACACTAGCAGGAGCCTAAGCTACAAGCCTGCTTGCTTAGGTTGCTCTCTAAACAAGCATAGAACGACGGGCCTGATCCTGCAGCTGGGGGAAGGAAACAATGTTCTGCGTAGACGCGGTCAACATCGGTGAGGGAGAAAACCCACAGTCGGTGCGTCCCAATCGGGGGTCACCGCGGTATGGGCCGATGACGCGTCCCAACTGCCCTTCTAGCTACAGCCCGACATCCTAGGTAGTCCATCTTCCTGTTGGAGCCGGCTTGCTCCACTGCCGTAGCTCCATCTCCTTGTCGATCTTTCTATACTTCTACCGGCTTCTACTTGTGATGAGTTTATGTCGCATGAACTAGTGCCAGTACTATTATTCTAATCACACTTCTTCAATATATTTTCCATTAGGGATGCTAAGGTCGATTTTAGTGGAACTGCACAAAAGCATCGTATGATCCAAGGGTGCCAGCCGTCTTTCCTTCGACAGGTTCTACCCGGCCGGGAAATTAAATCATGTTTAGGGTTTAAGTCATAGTGACCCCATCAGTATTTTTTCTATCGTACACGCTCTCACAAATTTTTTCTTTAGTTGTGAAGTAAATATTGGCTATGATCTGTGAATCATTGAGATGCATCAGCATGTGTGTTAGTTTTCCTTTGTATTTGATGGAATGTTGTAACGGGGCAATTTGGAATAGGAATGAAAATGGAGTGGAAAAGTTTCCGTTTTTCTGGAGAAAAAATGGAAACGGAGAGAAATCAATGTTTCGTTTCGTTGGATCGCGCCGTCGAGCAAAACCAACGTTTAAATCACGTCTGTCGTGTTCGTGTCTCACCCTCCTCCACGGCTCGACCCCACACGGTCCCTCGGCATGCCACTCACTGCAAACCAAGTAGTATACCATAACTTTGCCGCCTGCTTGTCGATGGATCGCGCCATGGAGTACTAGCACTATAGGAAGAGATTGATGAGTTGGGGGAGGACAGCTAGCTGTAGCACGGACTCCCAAGAACTTACTACTGGAAGAGATCGCGCATGTTGTAGACGGCAATTGCGACCTTTGAACGCGGAGCAGCCGCGTGCACCCGGAAGTAGCGCGGGGGACGCTCTCTCGGCCAGTGTGCTGCAATCAATGCCGGCGCCAGTGAGAGGTCGCGTCCGCTCTGGCCGGGCATGAATGCGGCACTACCCGTTTCGGGCGGGAAGCACGCGCGGGTGATGACGAGGGTTCGGGTTGGTCAGGACCGGTCGTGGCAGCGGTCCGGACGTGCGCAAAGAAGAGATGTTGTACGCTAATATTGTTGCATATATAATTAACAACGTAATTAATGTGCCAGTTGGACAAATATGATTGGATATGGAGATGGAAATGGAATTTTACGTAAACACGGATATGCATGTCTATGTCTATGTGTGTGTGCGCGACGACTCTCGCGACCTGGAAGCGGGGGCGTGCTTTTGATCGAGTTTTCTTTCTTGGTACGTTAGAAAATCAGTTTGTCTAATTCACATCTAGATGTTATTTAAGGATATCACATCTAAGCTCCCACAAGTATATAATGTAGCAACAAGAAACAAAAAAACTAGGAAAAACGACAAACAGAGTGGACATCAACTTATATGTGACATAACTATGTCACATCTAGATGTGTCCTAGACAGACCCTTAGAAAATTGTCCGCCAGTTTTCGTTTCTTTTTTCCAGGAACGCACGTATTCTATTTAAAACCACTGCTATGGAGAGATTTTTTACTCCATTATAGCCTCCTGTTTGATAGAGTTTCTCACGTCTCGCTCTCTCACCCTCTCCATATCAAAACAAGATGACAGTGTCCACTCTATCTCTCTCCTCACTGGTGGTCACAGATCCGGCCGAATCCCGTCCGCTGCGGGAGGTGAGGAGGTGCAGCATTGATGTTGTCGCCATCGGCGACGGAGGAAGCCGATGCGCACCGTCCTATCGGAGCCGGCGCTGGCGCGGACGAAGATCCTCCACGCCCTTGTTCGCTGCCGTCGTGTGGGCAGATCCCGCCCGCCCGCCTAAACGACATCTCGCCCACCTGAGGTATAACTTCTTGTACTGGTCCAGCTCCCCAGGTCACTGCGTTCGGGTTTTCTTCTATGCGACTACTCCCCAGCTCCCCATGCATAGTAGCTAGGGTTCGTCGGCTGGTCCAACATCACCTACTAGTACTATTATAGAGGAAATGCCACTCAAAAAGTTGTCCTGATTTATGCCTCGGTGGAGGTATACATGTTGTTTCGACAAAAAGTACATGGTGGTTGTGCGGTCATTGTCCATATGGTGGTAGTACTATCACTGGTTAAATGAAGAAATGCTTTTTTCTCGGGTATCCTGGTTTAGTTCCCATCAAGATAATTATGATGCTTCTGTTTGTTGGTGTACTTTTCATTAATTCTTATTAACAATTGAGATGTCATTGTTAACCCTTTTTTATATTTTTGGAAACAGCGATGCGTGTCTCCATACCCGGGCATGTCTTCCTCAATTTTAGTGGAACTGCACAAAATTGGATGGCCATTGTTGTTCTGCCTCACTGTCCTCTACCACGTGGTTCTTCCTTCCTCGAGCTTGATTACTGAGAAGAAACAGACCATAGTGAGGATTTGTCGAACTTCTTAGGTGCCTCACCCAAACTTGATGCCAAATGGATGATGCATCACCACGATGACCTATCGATGCTCATGGTTGCGCCTCATGGTTGCGTCGGCTGGTGAAGCTGATCGATTTTCGACGAAAAACAAGCTGTCTTCCATCAGTGCTCTTTGCTTGTTACGCACAAAGATGATATCCTTCGTCAGTTCACCTTGGTTGCGTTGGAGACGCAGTCGTCTTTCACGTTGGTGCATTTTCGCTAGGGTTTTACGACAGGTGGGCCCAAAATGTGGCCGGCTCACCTGTCATACAACCAAAAGCACGTGTAGTGAAGGCACCGGAGCTCAGTCCGTACTACAGTAGTATATATATAAGCGGGAGCCTCAGCGCTTGTTCGGTAGGGTTTGCACTCTCCACACGCTTGCCGCACTACATATATGTTACTCCCTCTGTTCCGAATTACTTGTCTTAGATTTGTCTAGATACGGAGGTATCTAGCACTAAAATGAGTCTATATACATTTGCTAGGGTTTTCTATATTCACAGTCTCTCACCCTCTCTTCACCAGATCTAAACAAGACTGCGTTGGCCTCTTGTCTCTCTCTCCCCCCTCACAGCTTGTGAAGGAGGCGTCTGTATCCCGTCGCACCGGGAAGGGGAGGAGGTGCAGTGTTCTCTATCACCTTCAGCGAGGGAGGCAGTCCACTGTCGGCTGCGTTGTTCTCTTTCACCCAGCGCCTATGCGGGAGGGCCACCGACCCCTTCTTCCTCGCTGTCGTACTTAGTGTGGGCAGATCCGGCCTCCTGCCGCACGCCTTGCCACATCCCGACGACCCTAAGGTATAAGTTTCTTTGAAACCGTCGTTGCTCTAGCTGCATGTGGATCTTTTTCGATCTATAGTCGAATCTAGGTCTTGGTTCAAAGAGGAATGAAGGGTGCGGTGGGCAGGAGCAAGAATCTAGGACGTGGTTCAATGAGGAAAGGAGGGGCGGAAAGTAGTATAGACTGGCTATCCAGCCACTTTGTAGGTCGAAAAGGGAAAAAGGGGGTAACCCAGTAAACACATCTATAAGGAACCGATCTCTTCGTTGAAAAGGGAAGGAAAGTGGGGGGTCGAGTAGTTTGTGCACGACTAGATTTGCTGCCCTCACATAGGAAGAAGGTTCAAAGAGAACAAATATGGGACCAGCGCATATATGCTGCTTGGCTACATACTCTGCATCACCCATTTATACGTGTGGACGCACATGGTGCTAGCATATCCCATGCAGCTATTTTGCTGTTGTTAATCTCAGAATTAACTACTGATCTGTTTTAAAGGAATTTCTCTATTAATATGAATCAATGCAACCGTTTTAGAAATGCCACTGTCCTATACTTTGTTTTCCATCAAGATAAGGTAGATGCTTCTTTTTGTGGCCGCATGGTTCATCCTCCTTTATTGGCCAGTAATTGTTTTCTTTTTTGCCTCTTAAAACAGGGATATCTATTCAACTTGTTGCTATAGAAAACTTAAATGTCACACTGGCAACTTTGCTTGATTTCAGTGCAACTGCACAAAACTTGATTGGATTTCATATTCATGTTGGTAGATTCGTATTTTATGTTGGTCATCTCATGAAAGGTCAGTACAAGCCTTCATCCACATGATTGTGCAGTGTGCTTTGAGATGTTGTGCTACTTGTATTGGTACTGTTTTAAATAAATGATGAATTGAAGCTATTGTATTGTTGTCTTTTCCCATTATGTAGTGAACAAAAATGGGACCAACCCAGACATGATGCTTGTTGCTTTGTTACAACAAATTCAGCATCACCCCCTTTATAAGCCAGTAATTGATGCCACTCTCAGAATTAACTACTGAATCTTATTTCAAAACTGCAACACTTGTTAGGGATTGGCGGGATTACCATTTTTGTGGCCGCATGTTTCATCCTCCTTTATTAGCTAGTAATTGATTCCTTTTTTGCCTCTGTTTATACAGGGATATCTATTCAACTTGTTGCTATTGTGACATTTTGCATTGCTACGCGAAACACTTTGCTTGATTTCATTGCAACTGCACAAAACGAGATTCGATTTCCTATTCGTGTTGGCAGATTCATACGTGATCTTGTGTGCGTCATGACAGGTTGGTACTTGCCTTCATCCACATGATCGTGCAGTGTGTTTTGAGATGTTGTGCTACTTGTATTGGTACTGTTTTAAATAAATGATGAATAGAAGCTATTGTATTGTTGTCTTTTCCCATTAAGTAGTGAACAAAAATGGGACCAACCCACACATGATGCTTGTTGCTTTGTTACAACAAATTCAGCATCACCCCCTTTATAAGCTTTGTCGTTCTTTATACATGTTGAAACAAGGCATTGTGAAGATAATGTCTCAGTCAATATGAATACATCACATTGATGGAGAATTGCTACTCTCCTGCTTTGTTTCCCATTAAGATAAAGTAGATCAGTAGATGCTTTTCTTCTGGGAGTACAAGTCATCAACCGTTATTTCTTAGTAATTGTTTCCCTTATACCTATTGTTGCTTACAGGGATATCAAAATTAAAGCTCGGTTTTATTCCGACTTCGATTTTAGTTGAACTGCACAAAAGGGGCCAATGTGTAAGGTAAACTGCTGCATTACTGGGTCTAGTTGGTTGTTCCACTTTGCAGAAAGAAGTAGTCACCATTTGCGCTACATTATAGAAGGAATGACCGAGAAGATTTACAGAGTATTATTAGACACCGGTGACATGACTAGTCTGTAGAGACCATTGGCAATTTAACAATACGTGGAGTGCCCTGGGCAAAAAGTTCCCAAACAAGTATAAAAGCTACGACAGGACTCCACGATCATAGGCATTACATATTTTGAATGGGAAAATCTTATCAAAGTTTAATCATTGATGTTAGCAAGAAGACGTTAGTTTAATATATTGGAATTGGAAAACCTTGTCAAAATTTGCTCATTGATGTTATCCAGAAGACATGCATTTGATATTTTTGAGTGGGACGCCCTTACTGTGAGCAGCGTCGAGTGTTTTTTCCTATTCATGTGTTCAGTTTAGAAGTAAATAGTTACTCTGCTGAGATATTCCTGTGTTAAGAGTTTGTTCTGAATATTGTCTATGTAATGCCAGGCCTTGTGATTGATTGCAAAGTTGAGCTTCGAATGTTGTGGCATGTGGCATCACGAGCTGTTCACCGTGCCTCCTGAGAATAATGCTTCGTATTGTTTTGCATGTCGATCTAATGCCAGTGATTTGCTTGTTAAGAAGATCATCCTCTTCTGTTGTTTCCGTGCTTAAGAAGTTCATCGTCTGATGTTTCATTCATAGCCTATATGACAAGTCGGGTAGGTTAGACATGAAACCATATGATCTTCCGACCAACTGATGATATTAGGCCGTGATTGGATCATCGTTTTCCAACCAAAACCGCTTGTCAAACTGACGCTTGTAAATTAAAGCAGATGGTCTCAGGCGAAGGCGCTTGGTTGGTCGATTTCGACTAGTAAAATATTGGAAGTACTTGACACACGATAAAAATGTTGAACGACACTCGGCCGATTGCTAATCCAGCCGTTAGCTACTGTTTCAGCCTTGCCCATGGATGTCATGATACGCACGTCGTGCATGTATCGTCTGGTAATGTCGTCCATATAGCAGTGCTCGTAAAATATACACTGGTCTCTCAAATTACACGCGTAACCCGCCGGTTTTAGTTACAGACCTCGGGCCCTCGGTTTCATTACGCCTATATTTTACGCGTTGTTTTCGATGACGAGTAAATTACACTTGTATGTTAATACAGGTTTGAAATAAACCAGAGCTCCCAAGCGCGTCCTTACCGTTTCATGCCGTCTCTGTTTCTCGAAGGTGCTCATAGGTGTCCGATGATCCTGGCTTCTTGAATGAGTAGCAGGCGTTGTATCAGACCATCCGTAGGGCCCGCGAGGCCCTCCCCATTGTCCTTCGAGTTGTTGCGCTCACTGTGGCGCCGAGCATTGTTAACATCGTCAACGAACATGAGAATTCAGGAGATTACTTTATTTTGACTGGATGACACTAGGGACCCACTAGGGCCATAGCCATACGTACGCAAGTACCTCCTTATTATGTACAACTATATTTTTTTTGCTTTCTCCTGGTTTCGTGACATCACGGTCCCACACTATTGTCAACCTATGTAGTCAATATAAACGAGAGAATTGCACAAGGTGCGGCCGACAGCTGGGACTAAGCAGCTCAAGCAGTATTTGTGTTTTTGAGGCATGAGCACTGCAGAGTTTTTCTTGGCAATGATTTCGTTGTTGTTCAGAGGAGAGCAGGGTATTAACTGGGCGGGTTGTGGCCCGTCTAGCCCAGGCCAGATATCCAACGCAGATACTAATTTTTTCAAGATGAAAATGGCTAGCCCAGCTAGACGTCTTTTTGAGGAATACCCAGGAAAGGTCAACTTGTTATTCTCCGCCCCGCTAGGCTGCAAATCTTTCCTAGGAGGGATGCATTAGGCTTAACAGGAAAATGGGCTTTAAAAAATAATAAATGGGATGTAATTATAAAAACTGGGCAGTAACTATAAAAAAATGCACCAAACACGAAATTAGTTTATAAAATATTATTTATGGATTTTGAAAATCTTAAATTTTCATTGTTGCGCATGTAATGTTTCGTTGGATTTTTACGTAATACAAATTTATATTTAATCTGACTAGAAATTTCGGGATGAAAATATTTCGGAGCCCATCAAAATGTGAGAAATTTTGTTGAATTTTGTTTTCAATGGTTGGTTGAAATTATTAATCATTGTCCTAGCTTCAATGGGTTGTACTTTTAACAAACTATAAATGAGTTGTTGTAAATTCCATTAGAATTCCAAAATGGGCTGTACATTCTTACAAAACGCAAATGGGCTATAAGTTCTCTGCCACACACTTGTGGGCCTACTAAGTGACGCATCCCCTAAAAAAATAAGTTGACGCGTATGCAAGGCTTTGCCAACTTGTTATAGTCAACACACGGTTCTAGCAGCAGTGGCCGTTGGATGTCTATCCAACGGATGTCGTGCTTCTTCTTCAATCTCGGATATTCTTAGCTTCGGCCGCCCAAAAAATGATTCCTCCCCCTGACATCTGGGGCGCACCATTTCGGAGGCTGACCTGTGGGCCTACTAAGTTGGAGCATACCAAGGGCTTTGTCAACTAGTCAATAATAAACGTTTCTAGCTTCAGTGACCGTACGATGTCCATCCAACGGCCGTAGTGCTTCTTCAACCTCTGGTCTTCTTGGTCCAGCCGCCCAAAGCAGCGCCGGTCGTGCCGCCTACTCCTGCTTCCCGTGGCTGGCTGTGCTGCCGCGGAGGCCTCACCGCCCCCATACTACTCCCATCGCTGGCCAGGCCATCCCTCCACTCACCCACACCCCCTGTTATTCTGCGGCGATGGCAGCCTCACATCACAGCCGAACCAGTGAACCCTCGTACTCCTCTCCGCGCGGGCTTCCACTGCTGCGTCTTCCCCGGCTCCGCGTCGTCCCATTCCTAGGCCTCGCCGTCGTCTAGACCACCGCCCTGGTGCTCTCGACGCGGCGTGGTCAACGACCAACTTCCATCAGAAGAGTACTGTACGTGGAGAGGCTGACAGCTGGGTCCAGGCGGCCGCAAGGAAGTGCCTCCTTATTACGTGCAATATAATTATTCCTCCACCTTACAGCAGGGACCCACCGAACGGGCCACCTTATTTTGTGAAAAAAAATGTTTCCCCCCTGACTGCTCGGACCCACCGGACGGGCCAGCATATTTCGCAAAAAAATGTTCCCCCCGCTGTCAGCTCGGACCCACCGGAAGTGCCTCCTTATTACGCACAAAAAATGAATACTCCCCCTGCTAGCTGGGACCCACCATGGTGGGAGGCTGACTTGTGGGCCTACTAAGTTGACTGGGACGGGGGCCTTTGTCAACTTTAGTCAATATGAACGATTCTAGCTCCAGTGACCGTACGATGTCCATCCAACGATCGTAGTGCTTCTTCAACCTCTGGTCTTCTTGCTCCAGCCGCCCAAAGCAGCGCCGGTCGTGCCGCATGCTCCTGCCTCCCGTGGTCGGCTGTTCTGCCACGGAGGCCTCACCGCCCCCTACTATTCCCACCGTTGGCCAGGCCCTGTGCCGACGACAGGCTCACACCGCAGCCGAACCAGTGAACCCTCGTACTCCTCTCTACGCGGGATTCCACTACCGCGTCTTCCGTGGCTCCCTGTTGTCCCCTTCCTAGGCGTTGCCGTCGTCCACCGCCCTGGTGCTCTGGGCGCGGCGTGGTCAACATGGTCAAGGAACGACTTCCATCGGACGTGGACTGTACGTGGAGAGGCTGACAGCTAGGTCCATGGCTGCAGCAAGGAAGTGCCTCCTTATTACGTGCAAAATAATTATTCCTCCACCTGACAGCGGGGACCCATCGGACGGGCCACCGCATTTCACGAAAAAAATGTTTCCCCCCTGACTTCTGGGACCCACCAGCTACACCTTCGCACGCAAGGAAGTCGTCCGGGAAAAAAAACAAAACAATTCGGCCCCCTGACTGCTGGGACCCACCAGCTACATCTTCGCACGCAAGGAAGTGCCTGACAGTCGGGACCCACCTGGTCGAAGCGTACGTAGCGTTGTCATTCTGGTCGCGAACGTGTATGTACATATATATTGGTCGATGTAGAGGCGCGCACGTGTCGTAGTAGAGGCGTGCACGTAGCATGTACACGTACGTACAGTGACCATGGTGCAAGAAAGAAAATACGGCCACATATGTGTACATACGGGCGGGGTCTCGAACACCTACTCGCACATACATACGGCCAAGGCTCGTGTACATGGCTGGGTCAGAACGGAGAAACAGTGTCGTCTTTGTGTTCATGGGGAGGCAACATAATGCGTCGTGTTCATGGGGAGGCAACGGAATGCGTCGTGTTCATCGGGAGGGCTTGGACGGAATAGAGGAAACGGCCTTGTGTTCGACCGGCCACGTTTGAAATGGGATCCTGTTCATCGGGAGGGGTCTGGCGTACCGCAAAATGGAGGAAACAGACCTCCTCCGGTCGAAACGGGGGTCTGTTGATCAGGAGGGGTGTGGCGTACCGCAAAACGGACGAAACGGACTTGTGTTGGAGCGTTATGGTCGAAACTGGGGTCCTGTTCATCGGGAGGGGTGTGGCGTACACCAAAACGGGACTCCACGGGATACTGTTCATCTCCACCGTCAACCCCCTCCAGCCTCCACGAGCTACTGTTCATCCACCATCGACCTCCTCCAGCCTCCTCCTGCGCTGTTCATCCACGGGCTCCTGTTCATCCAGCCTCCACCGCGTGCTACTCCACCGGCTACTATTCAACCACCCTTCTCCACGGGCTCCTGTTCAACCACCCCTCCATGGGCTACAATTCATCCTGCCCTCCACCGTCTACTGTTCATCCTGCCCTCCACGGGGTGGTCCTGTTCATCCAGCCCTCCACGGGGTCCTGTTCATCCAGCCCCAACTGGCTCAATCGATCGGGGTCCTGTTCATCCAGAGGCAACACCACGGGGTCCTGTTCATCCACCCCCACCGGG